>NC_134363.1:191426942-191468105 GCF_048569485.1 Anomaloglossus baeobatrachus | reverse complement strand
AGCAAAAACTCGGAAAACCAGAAAATAACCAGAGTGGCTGGAACCTTAACGGACTGCAGACCTACTCCTGACACAACTAGAAGTAGCCGTGGGACGAGCCTATGATGACCTAGTCATCTCGACACAGCCAGAGAACTAAATAATCTCACAGAGAGAAATGTAGAAAAGCTAATCTGCCTCGGAGCAGTCCCCAAAGATATAGATAGCCCCCCACATGTAAAGATTATGGTGATATTGGAAAACACAATAAGTAGCTAGAGAACAGAGTCAGCAAAGATGAGGCCCAAAACTATCTGCATAGGAAAGAATAGGAAAGAGCACTGACTGCAGCCGTAAAAAACCCTAATAAATACCAGCACGCCTGACATGGAAAAATACTGAGCCTGAACAGGCTCTCCCCTGCTATATCAGTACTCTGGTGTTACTGGGATCCAAGAAAAACATTGATATAGAGAGGGAACTGAATATTGTACCAAACATGACAAAACACAATACATATCAGAACATGGAGCAAGGTTCACAGATACTCCCAGCAGGGAATAATCCAATTCCATGAAGAACTCCAAACAGGCAAAATCACAAGAAAGTGGAAAACCATAAGCAAAAGGTACAAGACCAACTTATCTGAGAGCAGTTCTGGTAGATACAGAGAACATGGCTGGTTTCAGGAAGTCCTTAGAACACAGGAAATACAATTGAGCACTGGCAAGGAACAAAAGGAAGCTACATAGTTATATAGGCCCAAACCAAATGGTCTGATTGCAAATCCTACTCAGCTGTCCAGTTCCAACTCAGCAAGTCAGCTGCATTACCAGCATTGACCACAAGAGGGAGCCTCAAACTGGAATCTAATTCAAATGTATTCACAACACCCATCCTTGTCCCCTGTAGTAATGTGCCCATCCTTGTCCCCTGTAGTAATGTTCCCATCCTTGTCCCCTGTAGTAATGTGCCCATCCTTGTCCCCTGTAGTAATGTGCCCCATCCTTGTCCCCAGTAGTAATGTGCCCCATCCTTGTCCCCAGTAGTAATGTGCCCATCCTTGTCCCCTGTAGTAATGTGCCCATCCTTGTCCCCAGTAGTAATGTGCCCATCCTTGTCTTCTGTAGTAATGTGCCCATCCTTGTCACCTGTAGTAATGTGCCCATCCTTGTCTTCTGTAGTAATGTGCCCATCCTTGTCACCTGTAGTAATGTGCCCATCCATGTCCCCAGTAGTAATGTGCCCCATCCTTGTCCCCTGTAGTAATGTGCCCATCCTTGTCCCCTGAAGTAATGTGCCCATCCTTGTCTTCTGTAGTAATGTGCCCATCCTTGTCACCTGTAGTAATGTGCCCATCCATGTCCCCAGTAGTAATGTGCCCATCCTTGTCCCCTGTAGTAATGTGCCCATCCTTGTCCCCTGAAGTAATGTGCCCATCCTTATCTTCTGTAGTAATGTGCCCATCCTTGTCCCCTGTAGTAATGTGCCCCATCCTTGTCCCCAGTAGTAATGTGCCCCCATCCTTGTCCCCAGTAGTAATGTGCCCATCCTTGTCCCCTGAAGTAATGTGCCCATCCTTGTCTTCTGTAGTAATGTGCCCATCCTTGTCCCCTGTAGTAATGTGCCCCATCCTTGTCCCCAGTAGTAATGTGCCCCATCCTTGTCCCCAGTAGTAATGTGCCCCATCCTTGTCCCCTGTAGTAATGTGCCCCATCCTTGTCCCCAGTAGTAATGTGCCCCATCCTTGTCCCCAGTAGTAATGTGCCCCATCCTTGTCCCCAGTAGTAATGTGCCCATCCTTGTCCCCTGTAGTAATGTTCCCATCCTTGTCCCCAGTAGTAATGTGCCCATCCTTGTCCCCTGTAGTAATGTTCCCATCCTTGTCCCCTGTAGTAATGTGCCCATCCTTGTCCCCTGTAGTAATGTGCCCATCCTTGTCCCCAGTAGTAATGTGCCCATCCTTGTCCCCTGTAGTAATGTGCCCATCCTTGTCCCCTGTAGTAATGTTCCCATGCTTGTCCCCTGTAGTAATGTTCCCATCCTTGTCCCCTGTAGTAATGTGCCCATCCTTGTCCCCTTTAGTAATGTGCCCATCCTTGTCCCCTGAAGTAATGTGCCCATCCTTGTCCCCTGTAGTAATGTGCCCATCCTTGTCCCCTGAAGTAATGTGCCCATCCTTGTCTTCTGTAGTAATGTGCCCATCCTTGTCACCTGTAGTAATGTGCCCATCCATGTCCCCAGTAGTAATGTGCCCATCCTTGTCCCCTGTAGTAATGTGCCCATCCTTGTCCCCTGAAGTAATGTGCCCATCCTTGTCTTCTGTAGTAATGTACCCATCCTTGTCCCCTGTAGTAATGTGCCCCATCCTTGTCCCCAGTAGTAATGTGCCCCCATCCTTGTCCCCAGTAGTAATGTGCCCATCCTTGTCCCCTGTAGTAATGTGCCCATCCTTGTCCCCTGTAGTAATGTGCCCCATCCTTGTCCCCAGTAGTAATGTGCCCCATCCTTGTCCCCAGTAGTAATGTGCCCATCCTTGTCCCCTGTAGTAATGTGCCCATCCTTGTCCCCTGTAGTAATGTGCCCATCCTTGTCCCCTGTAGTAATGTGCCCCATCCCTTGTCCCCAGTAGTAATGTGCCCCATCCTTGTCCCCAGTAGTAATGTGCCCATCCTTGTCCCCTGTAGTAATGTTCCCATCCTTGTCCCCAGTAGTAATGTGCCCATCCTTGTCCCCTGTAGTAATGTGCCCATCCTTGTCCCCTGTAGTAATGTGCCCATCCTTGTCCCCTGTAGTAATGTGCCCATCCTTGTCCCCAGTAGTAATGTGCCCATCCTTGTCCCCTGTAGTAATGTGCCCATCCTTGTCCCCTGTAGTAATGTTCCCATCCTTGTCCCCTGTAGTAATGTGCCCATCCTTGTCCCCTGTAGTAATGTGCCCATCCTTGTCCCCAGTAGTAATGTGCCCATCCTTGTCTTCTGTAGTAATGTGCCCATCCTTGTCCCCTGTAGTAATGTGCCCATCCTTGTCCCCTGTAGTAATGTGCCCATCCTTGTCCCCTGTAGTAATGTGCCCATCCTTGTCCCCTGTAGTAATGTGCCCATCCTTGTCTTCTGTAGTAATGTGCCCATCCTTGTCACCTGTAGTAATTTGCCCATCCTTGTCACCTGTAGTAATGTGCCCATCCTTGTCCCCAGTAGTAATGTGCCCATCCTTGTCTTCTGTAGTAATGTGCCCATCCTTGTCTTCTGTAGTAATGTGCCCATCCTTGTCCCCTGTAGTAATGTGCCCATCCTTGTCCCCTGTAGTAATGTGCCCATCCTTGTCCCCTGTAGTAATGTGCCCATCCTTGTCCCCTGTAGTAATGTGCCCCATGCTTGTCCCCTGAAGTAATGTGCCCATCCTTGTCTTCTGTAGTAATGTGCCCATCCTTGTCTTCTGTAGTAATGTGCCCATCCTTGTCACCTGTAGTAATGTGCCCATCTTGTCTCCAAACTGTAATATTGTGTCCATCTTGTCACCCTTGTAGTAATATGTCTATTCTTGTGCCCATCCTTGTCCCCTTCTTTTAGCAATGCCCCATCCTGTAGTACTGTCCACTAGTTATGCCACATTATGCCGTTTTCACATGCACACATAAAAAAGGATTCTTCTCACCTGTCCTCCCCTTGGTGTCCTCTTTCCAGCTTCTTACGGCCTGCAGGCCCCCTAATGATCGCGGCCCTATGTCGGGGCTGCAGCCATCTGTGCTTTACTTCAGATGATTGATTTCCACCTCCGCGCACAGGAACTCTCTGCAGAGCTTCACCAACAGCAGCCACCGGCCAATCAGAGGCAAACAGGTGACTTCATACAACGACGTCATCTGCTGGCCTCTGATTGGCCGACGGCTGCCTTTAAGGGAACAGAACACAAATTACCTGCGGATGCATCCCGATCTACAAAACAAGCTGTGGCCGCCGGTGATTTAACTAGAACTATGTGCGGCCGATAATTTCGCAACAGTTTAGGCCTCACATGCAATTCTAGTTTAGTCACCGTCGGCCGCGGCTTGTCTTATAGGTCGGGATGCGGCCGCCTGCCCCTGCCACGCGTGTCAGCAAAAATGGCTCGACGTGTCACCTCTGCCACGTATATCATAAGTTAGCCATCACTGCTATAGAATATGCATGCGCTATATACAGTATATACACAGGGAATAAAGAACAAAACAGCTGTGGTGTAACAATGTAACGGTCGAATGTCACAAGCAGATACTCACAATGGCGATCGTCCGTGCGGCAGCTGGAAGCAATCTGGCGGCCATGACGCTTGTTCAGTTGCTCTAATCTGCCCAATTGTACGGAGAAACGTTGCCTGACGTGGCGGATTACAGAAAAATTGGAGAAACCCCGGGATGCTGTCTACCTTTCCTCTGTAACTTGCATTTCAGTCTGACCGAGTGGCCGGGCATCCGATGGGCGCTGTCGCTTCAACAAACTCTGCACACATAGAAACAACGAGCGAATACAAGAAACTCAAAAACCGCTCATATCCGTCCTGCGCAAAACAAGATGGACGGAAGAGTCACTGAGGGAGCAGGTTACAGATGTCTGTGTCTATGGAGGGGAAAGAAGCTGAGGCATACAGGGAGGGGGCGGCTCGTTTCTTCATAGAGTTTTAGCTGGCATCAGTGATGGATTCACACATACACTGCTCAGTGGTGCTGTACAATGTCCTCCATGCTGCTGCTTTCCAGTAAGTGTTTATCTCACTCTAGTGCTGGCACCACAGATACACTGCTCAATGCTGCTGTATAATGTCCTCCATGCTGCTGCTTTCCAGTAACTGTTTATCTCTCTCCAGTGCTGGCACCACAGTTACACTGCTCAGTGCTGCTGTATAATGTCCTGGATGGAGCTGCTGTGTCACATAATATATATCTTTCCCTGTGATGGATTCACAGTTACACTGCTCAGTGCTGCTGTACAATGTCCTCCATGCTGCTGCTTTCCAGTAAGTGTTTATCGCTCTCCAGTGCTGGCACCACAGTTACACTGCTCAGTGCTGCTGTATAATGTCCTCCATGCTGCTGCTTTCCAGTAAGTGTTTATCTCTCTCCAGGGCTGGCACCACAGATACACTGCTCAGTGCTGCTGTATAATGTCCTCCATGCTGCTGCTTTCCAGTAAGTGTTTATCGCTCTCCAGGGCTGGCACCACAGATACACTGCTCAGTGCTGCTGTATAATGTCCTCCATGCTGCTGCTTTCCAGTAAGTGTTTATCTCTCTCCAGTGCTGGCACCACAGTTTCACTGCTCAGTGCTGCTGTATAATGTCCTGGATGGAGCTGCTGCTTTCCAGTAAGTGTTTATCTCTCTCCAGTGCTGGCACCACAGTTATACTGCTCAGTGGTGCTGTACAATGTCCTCCATGCTGCTGTTTTCCAGTAAGGCTGCTTTCACACCTCCGGTTTCTGCAATGCGGCACAATCCGGCACTTTGCAGGAAAATCGCAACTGTTTTTTTTGCTGCCGGTTGCGTTTTTCCTGCATAGACTTTAATTAGTTCCGCATTGTGCTGCATGGCCTTGCATTCCATCCGCTTTTTGCCGCATGCTGCAGATTTAGCCGATGCGGCGGCCGGATGGAACGTTGCCTGGCACGTTTTCTCGTGCGGCAAAAAAAAACGCATCGCGCCGCATCCGTTGCATAGCTTGCACAGCCGGATTGAGCCGCACAGCTCAAGCCGGATGTGTGAAAGCAGCTTAAATGTTTATCTCTATCCAGTGCTGGCACCACAGTTACACTGCTCAGTGCTGCTGTATAATGTCCTCCATGCTGCTGCTTTCCAGTAAGTGTTTATCTCTCTCCAGTGCTGGCACCACAGTTACACTGCTCAGTGCTGCTGTATAATGTCCTGGATGGAGCTGCTGCGTCACATAACATATATCTTTCCCTGTGATGGATTCACAGTTACACTGCTCAGTGGTGCTGTACAATGTCCTCCATGCTGCTGCTTTCCAGTAAGTGTTTATCTCACTCTAGTGCTGGCACCACAGTTACACTGCTCAGTGCTGCTGTACAATGTCCTCCATGCTGCTGCTTTCCAGTAAGTGTTTATCTCTCTCCAGTGCTGGCACCACAGTTACACTGCTCAGTGCTGCTGTATAATGTCCTCCATGCTGCTGCTTTCCAGTAAGTGTTTATCTCTCTCCAGTGCTGGCACCACAGTTACACTGCTCAGTGCTGCTGTATAATGTCCTGGATGGAGCTGCTGCGTCACATAACATATATCTTTCCCTGTGATGGATTCACAGTTACACTGCTCAGTGGTGCTGTACAATGTCCTCCATGCTGCTGCTTTCCAGTAAGTGTTTATCTCACTCTAGTGCTGGCACCACAGTTACACTGCTCAGTGCTGCTGTACAATGTCCTCCATGCTGCTGCTTTCCAGTAAGTGTTTATCACTCTCCAGTGCTGGCACCACAGTTACACTGCTCAGTGCTGCTGTATAATGTGCTCCATGCTGCTGCTTTCCAGTAAGTGTTTATCGCTCTCCAGTGCTGGCACCACAGTTATACTGCTCAGTGGTGCTGTACAATGTCCTCCATGCTGCTGCTTTCCAGTAAGTGTTTATCGCTCTCCAGTGCTGGCACCACAGTTATACTGCTCAGTGGTGCTGTACAATGTCCTCCATGCTGCTGCTTTCCAGTAAGTGTTTATCTCTCTCCAGTGCTGGCACCACAGTTACACTGCTCAGTGCTGCTGTATAATGTCCTCCATGCTGCTGCTTTCCAGTAAGTGTTTATCTCTCTCCAGTGCTGGCACCACAGTTACACTGCTCAGTGCTGCTGTATAATGTCCTGGATGGAGCTGCTGCGTCACATAATATATATCTTTCCCTGTGATGGATTCACAGTTACACTGCTCAGTGGTGCTGTACAATGTCCTCCATGCTGCTGCTTTCCAGTAAGTGTTTATCTCTCTCCAGTGCTGGCACCACAGTTATACTGCTCAGTGCTGCTGTACAATGTCCTCCATGCTGCTGCTTTCCAGTAAGTGTTTATCTCTCTCCAGTGCTGGCACCACAGTTACACTGCTCAGTGGTGCTGTACACTGTCCTCCATGCTGCTGCTTTCCAGTAAGTGTTTATCTCTCTCCAGTGCTGGCACCACAGTTACACTGCTCAGTGGTGCTGTACACTGTCCTCCATGCTGCTGCTTTCCAGTAAGTGTTTATCTCTCTCCAGTGCTGGCACCACAGTTACACTGCTCAGTGGTGCTGTACAATGTCCTCCATGCTGCTGCTTTCCAGTAAGTGTTTATCTCTCTCCAGTGCTGGCACCACAGTTATACTGCTCAGTGGTGCTGTATAATGTCCTCCATGCTGCTGCTTTCCAGTAAGTGTTTATCTCTCTCCAGTGCTGGCACCACAGTTACACTGCTCAGTGGTGCTGTACACTGTCCTCCATGCTGCTGCTTTCCAGTAAGTGTTTATCTCTCTCCAGTGCTGGCACCACAGTTACACTGCTCAGTGGTGCTGTACACTGTCCTCCATGCTGCTGCTTTCCAGTAAGTGTTTATCTCTCTCCAGTGCTGGCACCACAGTTACACTGCTCAGTGGTGCTGTACAATGTCCTCCATGCTGCTGCTTTCCAGTAAGTGTTTCTCGCTCTCCAGGGCTGGCACCACAGTTACACTGCTCAGTGGTGCTGTACAATGTCCTCCATGCTGCTGCTTTCCAGTAAGTGTTTATCTCTCTCCAGTGCTGGCACCACAGTTACACTGCTCAGTGGTGCTGTACACTGTCCTCCATGCTGCTGCTTTCCAGTAAGTGTTTATCTCTCTCCAGTGCTGGCACCACAGTTACACTGCTCAGTGGTGCTGTACACTGTCCTCCATGCTGCTGCTTTCCAGTAAGTGTTTATCTCTCTCCAGTGCTGGCACCACAGTTACACTGCTCAGTGGTGCTGTACAATGTCCTCCATGCTGCTGCTTTCCAGTAAGTGTTTCTCGCTCTCCAGGGCTGGCACCACAGTTACACTGCTCAGTGGTGCTGTACAATGTCCTCCATGCTGCTGCTTTCCAGTAAGTGTTTATCTCTCTCCAGTGCTGGCACCACAGTTACACTGCTCAGTGGTGCTGTACAATGTCCTCCATGCTGCTGCTTTCCAGTAAGTGTTTATCTCTCTCCAGTGCTGGCACCACAGTTACACTGCTCAGTGGTGCTGTACACTGTCCTCCATGCTGCTGCTTTCCAGTAAGTGTTTATCTCTCTCCAGTGCTGGCACCACAGTTACACTGCTCAGTGGTGCTGTACAATGTCCTCCATGCTGCTGCTTTCCAGTAAGTGTTTCTCGCTCTCCAGGGCTGGCACCACAGTTACACTGCTCAGTGGTGCTGTACAATGTCCTCCATGCTGCTGCTTTCCAGTAAGTGTTTATCTCTCTCCAGTGCTGGCACCACAGTTACACTGCTCAGTGGTGCTGTACACTGTCCTCCATGCTGCTGCTTTCCAGTAAGTGTTTATCTCTCTCCAGTGCTGGCACCACAGTTACACTGCTCAGTGGTGCTGTACACTGTCCTCCATGCTGCTGCTTTCCAGTAAGTGTTTATCTCTCTCCAGTGCTGGCACCACAGTTACACTGCTCAGTGGTGCTGTACAATGTCCTCCATGCTGCTGCTTTCCAGTAAGTGTTTCTCGCTCTCCAGGGCTGGCACCACAGTTACACTGCTCAGTGGTGCTGTACAATGTCCTCCATGCTGCTGCTTTCCAGTAAGTGTTTATCTCTCTCCAGTGCTGGCACCACAGTTACACTGCTCAGTGGTGCTGTACAATGTCCTCCATGCTGCTGCTTTTCCTTGCTCCACATAGAGCCTGTGTATAGGAGACTTCATAGCAGTGTGACTCCACCAATTAGTTCAGAGATGCAGGAAAACTATAGCTAATCCTTCACAGATGGGCCCTGTGCGCCCTGCGGGGTCACGTCACGGGCCGCAGCCGTTGAGACTCAACGTGTGAAGTTTCCTGGAATCTTTTCTCCACTTCGAGGATATAGATAGCGTCATGTATATATACAGCCCGTGCGTCTCCGCTTCCATTCCTTCCCCTGTGGGTCACATACATCAGCAGCACAAATCTGCTCCGTCCTGGCGGTTTGTTACAATGTGTCGGTGCAGTTACACGTATCTCCCCACGTCCAGACCGTTTGCTCCATCACAACCGACCGATTTAATAGAAAATGTACACGAGTATTAAAAAGAAACAAAGAAATACATTTCCCATTTCAGGGAGAGATTACTCATTATCACTTGTGCCTCATTAACAAAGACATTATTCACACGGCGCAGATAAACACAATCCATCTTCATTTCCATAGAGGCGACGTGCCGGAGCGTGTGCGCGGCTCCACCGCCCGCCATTGCCACATTTCTACAGACATTCTGGTTTGGGGTTTTATGACCTGAAGCCGGTGAATGTCACCTCTGGGCCTCGGCTCGCTGTAAACCCGGCGTGACCTTCACGTGGCCCCAGAAAGAGAAATGATCCGCGGCCACTGATCTAATAACGGCCTCGGCCCAAATCAAGTTTATGCCACTAATAATAGCAGCTCAGGAGGAACGCGGCCCGTAATCCGGTTACCTACTGTCCGGATATGTAATGCACCTCGCTGGGGGGATAAGAGGATGCAGACGAGGGATGAAGACGCATCCCAGGAACTGCACAGATTATGGAGGGGCTGCACTGAATACTGGGGGAGCAGTGCACAATAATCAGCAGCGAGGGGCTGCACTGAATACTGGGGGAGCAGTGCACAATAATCAGCAGCGAGGGGCTGCACTGAATACTGGGGGTGCAGTGCACAATAATCAGCAGCATGGGGCTGCACTGAATACTGGGGGTGCAGTGCACAATAATCAGCAGAGAGGGGCTGCACTGAATACTGGGGGTGCAGTGCACAATAATCAGCAGTGAGGGGCTGCACTGAATACTGGGGGTGCAGTGCACAATAATCAGCAGCGAGGGGATGCACTGAATACTGGGGGAACAGTGCACAATAATCAGCAGTGAGGGGCTGCACTGAATACTGGGGGTGTAGTGCACAATAATCAGCAGCGAGGGGCTGCACTGAATACTGGGGGAGCAGTGCACAATAATCAGCAGCGAGGGGCTGCACTGAATACTGGGGGTGCAGTGCACAATAATCAGCAGCATGGGGCTGCACTGAATACTGGGGGTGCAGTGCACAATAATCAGCAGCATGGGGCTGCACTGAATACTGGGGGTGCAGTGCACAATAATCAGCAGTGAGGGGCTGCACTGAATACTGGGGGTGCAGTGCACAATAATCAGCAGCGAGGGGATGCACTGAATACTGGGGGAACAGTGCACAATAATCAGCAGTGAGGGGCTGCACTGAATACTGGGGGAGCAGTGCACAATAATCAGCAGCGAGGGGCTGCACTGAATACTGGGGGTGCAGTGCACAATAATCAGCAGCGAGGGGATGCACTGAATACTGGGGGTGCAGTGCACAATAATCAGCAGCGAGGGGCTGCACTGAATACTGGGGTAGCAGTGCACAATAATCAGCAGAGAGGGGCTGCACTGAATACTGGGGGAGCAGTGCACAATAATCAGCAGAGAGGGGCTGCACTGAATACTGGGGGTGCAGTGCACAATAATCAGCAGCATGGGGCTGCACTGAATACTGGGGGTGCAGTGCACAATATTCAGCAGCGAGGGGCTGCACTGAATACTAGGGGTGCAGTGCACAATAATAAGCAGCGAGGGGCTGCACTGAATACTGGGGGAGCAGTGCACAATAATTAGCAGCGAGGGGCTGCACTGAATATTGGGGGTGCAGTGCACAATAATCAGCAGCGAGGGGCTGCACTGAATACTGGGGGAGCAGTGCACAATAATCTGCAGCGAGGGGCTGCACTGAATACTGGGGGTGCAGTGCACAATAATCAGCAGCGAGGGGATGCACTGAATACTGGGGGAGCAGTGTACAATAATCAGCAGCGAGGGGCTGCACTGAATACTGGGGGAGCAGTGCACAATAATCTGCAGCGAGGGGCTGCACTGAATACTGGGGGTGCAGTGCACAATAATCAGCAGCGAGGGGCTGCACTGAATACTGGGGGTGCAGTGCACAATAATCTGCAGCGAGGGGCTGCACTGAATACTGGGGGTGTAGTGCACAATAATCAGCAGCGAGGGGCTGCACTGAATACTGGGGGAGCAGTGCACAATAATCCGCAGTGAGAGGCTGCACTGAATACTGGGGGAGCAGTGCACAATAATCAGCAGCGAGGGGCTGCACTGAATACTGGGGGAGCAGTGCACAATAATCTGCAGCGAGGGGCTGCACTGAATACAAGGGGAGCAGTGCACAATAATCAGCAGCGAGGGGCTGCACTGAATACTGGGGGAGCAGTGCACAATAATCTGCAGCGAGGGGCTGCACTGAATACTGGGGGTGCAGTGCACAATAATCAGCAGCGAGGGGATGCACTGAATACTGGGGGAACAGTGCACAATAATCAGCAGCGAGGGGCTGCACTGAATACTGGGGGTGCAGTGCACAATAATCAGCAGCGAGGGGCTGCACTGAATACTGGGGTAGCAGTGCACAATAATCAGCAGAGAGGGGCTGCACTGAATACTGGGGGAGCAGTGCACAATAATCAGCAGAGAGGGGCTGCACTGAATACTGGGGGTGCAGTGCACAATAATCAGCAGCATGGGGCTGCACTGAATACTGGGGGTGCAGTGCACAATATTCAGCAGCGAGGGGCTGCACTGAATACTAGGGGTGCAGTGCACAATAATAAGCAGCGAGGGGCTGCACTGAATACTGGGGGAGCAGTGCACAATAATTAGCAGCGAGGGGCTGCACTGAATATTGGGGGTGCAGTGCACAATAATCAGCAGCGAGGGGCTGCACTGAATACAAGGGGAGCAGTGCACAATAATCAGCAGCGAGGGGCTGCACTGAATACTGGGGGAGCAGTGCACAATAATCTGCAGCGAGGGGCTGCACTGAATACTGGGGGTGCAGTGCACAATAATCAGCAGCGAGGGGATGCACTGAATACTGGGGGAGCAGTGCACAATAATCAGCAGCGAGGGGCTGCACTGAATACTGGGGGAGCAGTGCACAATAATCTGCAGCGAGGGGCTGCACTGAATACTGGGGGTGCAGTGCACAATAATCAGCAGCGAGGGGCTGCACTGAATACTGGGGGTGCAGTGCACAATAATCTGCAGCGAGGGGCTGCACTGAATACTGGGGGTGTAGTGCACAATAATCAGCAGCGAGGGGCTGCACTGAATACTGGGGGAGCAGTGCACAATAATCCGCAGTGAGAGGCTGCACTGAATACTGGGGGAGCAGTGCACAATAATCAGCAGCGAGGGGCTGCACTGAATACTGGGGGAGCAGTGCACAATAATCTGCAGCGAGGGGCTGCACTGAATACAAGGGGAGCAGTGCACAATAATCAGCAGCGAGGGGCTGCACTGAATACTGGGGGAGCAGTGCACAATAATCTGCAGCGAGGGGCTGCACTGAATACTGGGGGTGCAGTGCACAATAATCAGCAGCGAGGGGATGCACTGAATACTGGGGGAACAGTGCACAATAATCAGCAGCGAGGGGCTGCACTGAATACTGGGGGAGCAGTGCACAATAATCTGCAGCGAGGGGCTGCACTGAATACTGGGGGTGCAGTGCACAATAATCAGCAGCGAGGGGCTGCACTGAATACTGGGGGTGTAGTGCACAATAATCAGCAGCGAAGGGCTGCACTGAATACTTTGGGAGCAGTGCACAATAATCCGCAGTGAGGGGCTGCACTGAATGCTGGGGGAGCAGTGCACAATAATCAGCAGCGAGGGGCTGCACTGAATACTGGGGGAGCAGTGCACAATAATCTGCAGCGAGGGGCTGCACTGAATACAAGGGGAGCAGTGCACAATAATCAGCAGCGAGGGGCTGCACTGAATACTGGGGGAGCAGTGCACAATAATCTGCAGCGAGGGGCTGCACTGAATACTGGGGGTGCAGTGCACAATAATCAGCAGCGAGGGGCTGCACTGAATACTGGGGGAGCAGTGCACAATAATCTGCAGCGAGGGGCTGCACTGAATACTGGGGGTGCAGTGCACAATAATCAGCAGCGAGGGGCTGCACTGAATACTGGGGGTGCAGTGCACAATAATCTGCAGCGAGGGGCTGCACTGAATACTGGGGGTGTAGTGCACAATAATCAGCAGCGAGGGGCTGCACTGAATACTGGGGGAGCAGTGCACAATAATCCGCAGTGAGGGGCTGCACTGAATACTGGGGGAGCAGTGCACAATAATCTGTAATGATGGGCTGCACTGAATACTGGGGGAGCAGTGCACAATAATCTGTAATGATGGGCTGCACTGAATACTGGGGGAGCAGTGCACAATAATCAGCAGCGAGGGGCTGCACTGAATACTGGGGGAGCAGTGCACAATAATCAGCAGCGAGGGGCTGCACTGAATACTGGGGGAGGAGTGCACAATAATCAGCAGCGAGGGGCTGCACTGAATATTAGGGGTGCAGTGCACAATAATCAGCAGCGAGGGGCTGCACTGAATACTGGGGGAGCAGTGTACAATAATCAGCAGTGAGGGGCTGCACTGAATACTGGGGGTGCAGTGCACAATAATCAGCAGCGAGGGGATGCACTGAATACTGGGGGTGCAGTGCACAATATTCAGCAGCGAGGGGCTGCACTGAATACTGGGGGTGCAGTGCACAATAATCAGCAGCGAGGGGATGCACTGAATACTGGGGGTGCAGTGCACAATAATCAGCAGCGAGGGGATGCACTGAATACTGGGGGTGCAGTGCACAATAATCCATAATGAGGGACTACACTGAATACTGGGGGAGCAGTGCACAATAATCCGCAGCGAGGGGCTGCACTGAATACTGGGGGTGCAGTGCAAAATAATCAGCAGCGAGGGGATGCACTGAATACTGGGGTTCAGTGCACAATAATCAGCAGCAAGGGGCTGGACTGAATACTGGGGGAGCAGTGCACAATAATCAGCAGCGAGGGGCTGCACTGAATACTGGGGGTGCAGTGCACAATATTCAGCAGCGAGGGGCTGCACTGAATACTGGGGGTGCAGTGCACAATAATCAGCAGCGAGGGGATACACTGAATACTGGGGGTGCAGTGCACAATAATCAGCAGCGAGGGGATGCACTGAATACTGGGGGTGCAGTGCACAATAATCAGCAGCGAGGAGCTGCACTGAATACTGGGGGTGCAGTGCACGATAATCCATAATGAGGGACTACACTGAATACTGGGGGAGCAGTGCACAATAATCCGCAGTGAGGGGCTGCACTGAATACTGGGGGTGCAGTGCACAATAATCTGAAGTGAGCGTCTGCACTGAATACTGGGAGAGCAGTGCACAATAATCCGCAGTGAGGGGTTGCACTGAATACTGGGGGTGCAGTGCACAATAATCTGAAGTGAGCGTCTGCACTGAATACTGGGGGAGCAGTGCACAATAATCCGCAGTGAGGGGCTGCACTGAATACTGGGGGAGCAGTGCACAATAATCCACAGTGAGGGACTACACTGAATACTGGGGGAGCAGTGCACAATAATCCGCAGTGAGGGACTACACTGAATACTGGGGGAGCAGTGCACAATAATCTGAAGTGAGCGTCTGCACTGAATACTGGGGGAGCAGTGCACAATAATCCGCAGTGAGGGGCTGCACTGAATACTGGGGGAGCAGTGCACAATAATCCGCAGTGAAGGGCTGCACTGAATACTGGGGGATCAGTGCACAATAATCCTCAGTGAGGGGCTGCACTGAATACTGGGGGAGCAGTGCACAATAATCTGAAGTGAGGGGCTGCACTGAATACTGGGGGTGCAGTGCACAATAATCCGCAGTGAGGGGCTGCACTGAATACTGGGGGAGCAGTGCACAATAATCCGCAGTGAGGGGCTGCACTAAATACTGGGGGAGCAGTGCACAATAATCCGCAGTGAGGCGCTGCACTGAATACTGGGGGTGCAGTGCACAATAATCCGCAGTGAGGGGCTGCACTGAATACTGGGGGTGCAGTGCACAATAATCCACAGTGAGGGACTGTGGAGACACGGGGGTCAGTGGGTGCTCTCGTCCACTAAAACCCACCGCCTTTAGAAAGACAGCGTGGCTCAGTGCTCATCCCAACTGAACGCCGGCCTCCTTAACCGTGGGCGTAACACTACTCAGACAACACAGGGTGAGGGAACCACAATAATTAGACTTTATTGGATCCCAAACAATTAATGGCACATAACACATAACCAGCAAAACACACAAATGTAACAGGCAACAGAGTCTCCCCCTTCCGCTGCTCACCAGGGATTAGAATGTCCATGCCTCAGAGCTTCCAGGGCTACTTACTCCAATCCAGCAGCACCCCGCTTTTGGCGGGCACCCACCGTGACTGGAATAACACCAGATTTAGGAAGCTGTCTGAGGTCTGCAAAGTCTGTAACAGGTGACTGAACTGTCCCAACCTGAGTGTCCTCCTTAGGTAGTCCTGGTATGATGATACAATCCTGGCAGCCGGGGTCGAAATCCCTAGGCTGTGGATATGGTCTCCAACCAGAACCGGAGCCCCTAGATTGAAGCCATAAGAAATCCTGATCCTCTAGTCAACTCCAAAGAGCTTAGACTGGATCCATCAGCATCCATCAACCTTCATCCACCCTGGTGGCTTAAAGAAGTCCCTTTTATAGCCATAACCTTCCCTTAGGATACACTGCGTCCTCATCGATTGGTTGGACAAGATTGCTTCTCCCATTGGATGAATTTCAAGCTGCATGGATAATGTTCATTTAAATGATGTGCATAGAAAGACTCAGTATATCTACATGGAGTCGGCAAGTCACCGACTAGACAATGGCTACTAAGGTAATTACATTATCAATACACAACTACAATACAATGATTACTGGAAGAGACTGGAGATACAATAGCTAAGCAAACATGATTAGCACACATAAGAACAATAGTCTGGCTGAATGTTAAGAAACTTTAACCCATGAGAGTCCATGTCGTCACAGGGACTACACTGAATACTGGGGGAGCAGTGCACAATAATCCGCAGTGAGGGGCTGCACTGAATACTGGGGGCGCAGTGCACAATAATCCGCAGTGAGGGGCTGCACTGAATACTGGGGGTGGAGTGCACAATAATCCATAATGAGGGGCTGCACTGAATACTGGGGGAGCAGTGCACAATAATCCGCAGTGAGGGGCTGCACTGAATACTAGGGGATCAGTGCACAATAATCTGCAGTGAGGGGCTGCACTGAATACTGGGGATGCAGTGCACAATAATCAGCAGTGAGGGGCTGCACTGAATACTGGGGGAACAGTGCACAATAATCCGCAGTGAGGGGCTGCACTGAATACTGGGGGATCAGTGCACAATAACACACAGTGAGGGGCTGCACTGAATACTGGGGGAGCAGTGCACAATAATCTAAAGTGAGGGGCTGCACTGAATACTGGGGGTGCAGTGCACAATAATCTAAAGTGAGGGGCTGCACTGAATACTGGGGGATCAGTGCACAATAATCTGCAGTGAGGGGCTGCACTGAATACTGGGGGATCAGTGCATAATAATCCGCAGTGAGGGGCTGCACTGGATACTGGGGGAGCAGTGCACAATAATCTGCAGTGAGGGGCTGCACTGAATACTGGGGGAGCAGTGCACAATAATCTGCAGTGAGGGGCTGCACTGAATACTGGGGGTGCAGTGCACAATAATCCGCAGTGAGGGGCTGCACTAAATACTGGGGGATTAGTGCACAATAACACGCAGTGAGGGGCTGCACTGAATACTGGGGGTGCAGTGCACAATAATCTACAGTGAGGGGCTGCACTGAATACTGGGGGAGCAGTGCACAATAATCTGCAGTGAGGGGCTGCACTGAATACTGGGGGTGCAGTGCACAATAATCCGCAGTGAGGGGCTGCACTAAATACTGGGGGATCAGTGCACAATAACACGCAGCGAGGGGCTGCACTGAATACTGGGGGAGCAGTGCACAATAATCAGCAGTGAGGGGCTGCACTGAATACTGGGGGATCAGTGCACAATAATCCGCAGTGAGGGGCTGCACTGAATACTGGGGGATCAGTGCACAATAATCCGCAGTGAGGGGCTGCACTGAATACTGGGGGAGCAGTGCACAATAATCCGCAGTGAGGGGCTGCACTGAATACTGGGGGAGCAGTGCACAATAATCTGTAATGATGGGCTGCACTGAATACTGGGGGAGCAGTGCACAATAATCTGTAATGATGGGCTGCACTGAATACTGGGGGAGCAGTGCACAATAATCAGCAGCGAGGGGCTGTACTGAATACTGGGGGAGCAGTGCACAATAATCAGCAGCGAGGGGCTGCACTGAATACTGGGGGAGCAGTGCACAATAATCAGCAGCGAGGGGCTGCACTGAATATTGGGGGTGCAGTGCACAATAATCAGCAGCGAGGGGCTGCACTGAATACTGGGGGAGCAGTGTACGATAATCAGCAGTGAGGGGCTGCACTGAATACTGGGGGTGCAGTGCACAATAATCAGCAGCGAGGGGATGCACTGAATACTGGGGGTGCAGTGCACAATTTTCAGCAGCGAGGGGCTGCACTGAATACTGGGGGTGCAGTGCACAATAATCAGCAGCGAGGGGATGCACTGAATACTGGGGGTGCAGTGCACAATAATCCATAATGAGGGACTACACTGAATACTGGGGGAGCAGTGCACAATAATCCGCAGCGAGGGGCTGCACTGAATACTGGGGGTGCAGTGCAAAATAATCAGCAGCGAGGGGATGCACTGAATACTGGGGGTGCAGTGCACAATAATCCATAATGAGGGACTACACTGAATACTGGGGGTGCAGTGCACAATAATCAGCAGCGAGGGGCTGCACTGAATACTGGGGGTGCAGTGCACAATAATCAGCAGCGAGGGGCTGCACTGAATACTGGGGTTCAGTGCACAATAATCAGCAGCAAGGGGCTGGACTGAATACTGGGGGAGCAGTGCACAATAATCAGCAGCGAGGGGCTGCACTGAATACTGGGGGTGCAGTGCACAATATTCAGCAGCGAGGGGCTGCACTGAATACTGGGGGTGCAGTGCACAATAATCAGCAGCGAGGGGATACACTGAATACTGGGGGTGCAGTGCACAATAATCAGCAGCGAGGGGATGCACTGAATACTGGGGGTGCAGTGCACAATAATCAGCAGCGAGGAGCTGCACTGAATACTGGGGGTGCAGTTCACGATAATCCATAATGAGGGACTACACTGAATACTGGGGGAGCAGTGCACAATAATCCGCAGTGAGGGGCTGCACTGAATACTGGGGGTGCAGTGCACAATAATCTGAAGTGAGCGTCTGCACTGAATACTGGGAGAGCAGTGCACAATAATCCGCAGTGAGGGGTTGCACTGAATACTGGGGGTGCAGTGCACAATAATCTGAAGTGAGCGTCTGCACTGAATACTGGGGGAGCAGTGCACAATAATCCGCAGTGAGGGGCTGCACTGAATACTGGGGGAGCAGTGCACAATAATCCACAGTGAGGGACTACACTGAATACTGGGGGAGCAGTGCACAATAATCCGCAGTGAGGGGCTGCACTGAATACTGGGGGAGCAGTGCACAATAATCCGCAGTGAGGGACTACACTGAATACTGGGGGAGCACTGCACAATAATCTGAAGTGAGCGTCTGCACTGAATACTGGGGGAGCAGTGCACAATAATCCGCAGTGAAGGGCTGCACTGAATACTGGGGGATCAGTGCACAATAATCCTCAGTGAGGTGCTGCACTGAATACTGGGGGAGCAGTGCACAATAATCTGAAGTGAGGGGCTGCACTGAATACTGGGGGTGCAGTGCACAATAATCCGCAGTGAGGGGCTGCACTGAATACTGGGGGAGCAGTGCACAATAATCCGCAGTGAGGCGCTGCACTGAATACTGGGGGAGCAGTGCACAATAATCTGCAGTGAGGGGCTGCACTGAATACTGGGGGTGCAGTGCACAATAATCCGCAGTGAGGGGCTGCACTAAATACTGGGGGAGCAGTGCACAATAATCCGCAGTGAGGCGCTGCACTGAATACTGGGGGTGCAGTGCACAATAATCCGCAGTGAGGGGCTGCACTGAATACTGGGGGTGCAGTGCACAATAATCCACAGTGAGGGACTGTGGAGACACGGGGGTCAGTGGGTGCTCTCGTCCACTAAAACCCACCGCCTTTAGAAAGACAGCGTGGCTCAGGGCTCATCCCAACTGAACGCCGGCCTCCTCAACCGTGGGCGTAACACTACTCAGACAACACAGGGTGAGGGAACCACAATAATTAGACTTTATTGGATCCCAAACAATTAACGGCACATAACACATAACCAGCAAAACACACAAATGTAACAGGCAACAGAGTCTCCCCCTTCCGCTGCTCACCAGGGATTAGAATGTCCATGCCTCAGAGCTTCCAGGGCTACTTACTCCAATCCAGCAGCACCCCGCTTTTGGCGGGCACCCACCGTGACTGGAATAACACCAGATTTAGGAAGCTGTCTGAGGTCTGCAAAGTCTGTAACAGGTGACTGAACTGTCCCAACCTGAGTGTCCTCCTTAGGTAGTCCTGGTATGATGATACAATCCTGGCAGCCGGGGTCGACATCCCTAGGCTGTGGATATGGTCTCCAACCAGAACCGGAGCCCCTAGATTGAAGCCATAAGAAATCCTGATCCTCTAGTCAACTCCAAAGAGCTTAGACTGGATCCATCAGCATCCATCAACCTTCATCCACCCTGGTGGCTTAAAGAAGTCCCTTTTATAGCCATAACCTTCCCTTAGGATACACTGCGTCCTCATCGATTGGTTGGACAAGATTGCTTCTCCCATTGGATGAATTTCAAGCTGCATGGATAATGTTCATTTAAATGATGTGCATAGAAAGACTCAGTATATCTACATGGAGTCGGCAAGTCACCGACTAGACAATGGCTACTAAGGTAATTACATTATCAATACACAACTACAATACAATGGTTACTGGAAAAGTCTGGAGAGCAATAGCTAAGCAAACATGATTAGCACACATAAGAACAATAGTCTGGCTGAATGTTAAGAAACTTTAACCCATGAGAGTCCATGTCGTCACAGGGACTACACTGAATACTGGGGGAGCAGTGCACAATAATCCGCAGTGAGGGGCTGCACTGAATACTGGGGGCGCAGTGCACAATAATCCGCAGTGAGGGGCTGCACTGAATACTGGGGGTGGAGTGCACAATAATCCATAATGAGGGGCTGCACTGAATACTGGGGGAGCAGTGCACAATAATCCGCAGTGAGGGGCTGCACTGAATACTAGGGGATCAGTGCACAATAATCTGCAGTGAGGGGCTGCACTGAATACTGGGGATGCAGTGCACAATAATCAGCAGTGAGGGGCTGCACTGAATACTGGGGGAACAGTGCACAATAATCCGCAGTGAGGGGCTGCACTGAATACTGGGGGATCAGTGCACAATAACACACAGTGAGGGGCTGCACTGAATACTGGGGGTGCAGTGCACAATAATCTAAAGTGAGGGGCTGCACTGAATACTGGGGGATCAGTGCACAATAATCTGCAGTGAGGGGCTGCACTGAATACTGGGGGATCAGTGCATAATAATCCGCAGTGAGGGGCTGCACTGAATACTGGGGGAGCAGTGCACAATAATCTGCAGTGAGGGGCTGCACTGAATACTGGGGGTGCAGTGCACAATAATCCGCAGTGAGGGGCTGCACTAAATACTGGGGGATTAGTGCACAATAACACGCAGTGAGGGGCTGCACTGAATACTGGGGGTGCAGTGCACAATAATCCGCAGTGAGGGGCTGCACTAAATACTGGGGGATCAGTGCACAATAACACACAGTGAGGGGCTGCACTGAATACTGGGGGAGCAGTGCACAATAATCTAAAGTGAGGGGCTGCACTGAATACTGGGGGTGCAGTGCACAATAATCTAAAGTGAGGGGCTGCACTGAATACTGGGGGATCAGTGCACAATAATCTGCAGTGAGGGGCTGCACTAAATACTGGGGGATCAGTGCATAATAATCCGCAGTGAGGGGCTGCACTGAATACTGGGGGAGCAGTGCACAATAATCTGCAGTGAGGGGCTGCACTGAATACTGGGGGTGCAGTGCACAATAATCCGCAGTGAGGGGCTGCACTAAATACTGGGGGATTAGTGCACAATAACACGCAGTGAGGGGCTGCACTGAATACTGGGGGTGCAGTGCACAATAATCCGCAGTGAGGGGCTGCACTAAATACTGGGGGATTAGTGCACAATAACACGCAGCGAGGGGCTGCACTGAATACTGGGGGAGCAGTGCACAATAATCAGCAGTGAGGGGCTGCGCTGAATACTGGGGGATCAGTGCACAATAATCCGCAGTGAGGGGCTGCACTGAATACTGGGGGATCAGTGCACAATAATCCGCAGTGAGGGGCTGCACTGAATACTGGGGGAGCAGTGCACAATAATCCGCAGTGAGGGGCTGCACTGAATACTGGGGGAGCAGTGCACAATAATCCGCAGTGAGGGGCTGCACTGAATACTGGGGGAGCAGTGCACAATAATCCGCAGTGAGGGGCTGCACTGAATACTGGGGGAGCAGTGCACAATAATCCGCAGTGAGGGGCTGCACTGAATACTGGGGGAGCAGTGCACAATAATCCGCAGTGTGCCCCCGTGTAAAGGGAATGGCTGTATTATGGCCCATTATATCCAGACTCTGCCCGGTGCAGTGGAATAACACAGCAGATCTGCGCTCCGCGCTGGTGCTGATGTGCAGCCACTGGACAGACTTCAGAATCACCCTTCTGGGCGCTGTCGGGTGAGTGGGGATCGAGGACACAATTGATGTTTTCCTGGCGCTATAACCTGCACAGAAAATCAGCGGCTGCACCTGTAGATAATCACTTCATGGCGGCTGCACCTGTAGATAATCGCTCCACGGCGGTGGCTGCACCTGTAGATAATCGCTCCACGGCGGCTGCACCTGTAGATAATTGCTCAACAGCAGCGGGTGCACCTGTAGATAAACGCTCCACGGCGGCTGCACCTGTAAATAATCGCTCCACGGCAGTGGCTGCACCTGTAGATAATCGCTCCACGGCGGTGGCTGCACCTGTAGATAGTTGCTGCACGGCAGCGGCTGCACCTCTAATCGCTCCATGGCGGTGGCTGCACCTGTAGATAATCGCTCCATGGCGGTGGCTGCACCTGTAGATAATCGCTCCACGGCGGTGGCTGCACCTGTAGATAGTTGCTCCACGGCGGTGGCTGCACCTGTAGATAATGGCTCCACGGCGGTGGCTGCACCTGTAGATAATCGCTCCACGGCGGTGGCTGCACCTGTAGATAATCGCTCCACGGCGGCTGCACCTGTAGATAATCGCTCCACGGCGGTGGCTGCACCTGTAGATAATCGCTCCACGGCGGCTGCACCTGTAGATAATCGCTCCACAGCAGCTGCACCTGTAGATAATCGCTCCACAGCGGCTGCACCTGTAGATAATCGCTCCACAGCGGCTGCACCTGTAGATAATCGCTCCACGGCGGCGTCTGCAGAGGTCTGTGCATTTACAGCCATTTTCTACCACATTATTTTCTCATAAGTGGCCGATATTCCCCAGAAATCTGTGTGATGCCTGCAGCAGAGATCACCACCAACCTGCCCATTATCCAGACAGATCTCACCAGAAGCGGGCAACCACGGCAGATCTCACCAAAAGCCGGCGACCACGGCAGATCTCACCAAAAGCTGGCGACCACGGCAGATCTCACCAAAAGCCGGCGACCACGGCAGATCTCACCAGAAGCCGGCGACCACGGCAGATCTCACCAGAAGCGGGCGACCACGGCAGATCTCACCAGAAGCGGGCAACCACGGCAGATCTCACCAAAAGCCGGCGACCACGGCAGATCTCACCAGAAGCGGGCAACCACGACAGATCTCACCAGAAGCCGGCGACCACGGCAGATCTCACCAGAAGCGGCCGACCACGGCAGATCTCACCAGAAGCCGGCGACCACGACAGGGCTCACAAAAATCGGGCGACCGCAGCAGATCTCACCAGAAGCCAATGACCACGGCAGATCTCACCAGAAGCCAATGACCACGGCAGATCTCACAAGAAGCGGGCGACCGCAGCAGATCTCACCAGAAGCCAATGACCACGGCAGATCTCACAAGAAGCTAACGACCACGACAGGGCTCACAAAAAGCAGGCAACCACGGCAGATCTCACAAGAAGCGGGCGACCATGGCAGATCTCACAAGAAGCAAGTGACCACGGCAGATCTCACAAGAAGCGAGTGACCACGGCAGATCTCACAAGAAGCGGGCGACCACGGCAGATCTCACCAGAAGCCAACGACCACGGCAGATCTCACCAGAAGCGGGCGACCACGGCAGATCTCACAAGAAACGGGTGACCACGGCAGATCTCACCAGAAGTGGGAGACCACGGTAGATCTCATAAGAAGCGGGCAACCACAGCAGATCTCACCAGAAACGGGTGACCACGGCAGATCTCACCAAAAATCACCAACTACCTGCCCATTATCCAGACAGATCTCACCAGAAGCGGGCAACCACGGCAGATCTCACAAGAAGCGGGCGACCACGGCAGATCTCACCAGAAGAGGGCGACCACGGCAGATCTCACCAGAAGAGGGCGACCATGGCAGATCTCACCAGAAGAGGGCGACCACGGCATAATCACAAGAAGCGGGCGACCACGGCAGATCTCACCAGAAGCGGGTGACCACGGCAGATCTCACTAGAATAGGTCGACCACCGCATAATCACAAGAAGCCGGCGACCACAGCAGATCTCACAAGAAGCCGACGACCACAGCACATCTCACAAGAAGCCAACGACCACGGCAGATCTCACAAGAAGCCAACGACCACAGCAGATCTCACAAGAAGCAGGTGACCACGGCACATCTCACAAGAAGCAGGCGACCACGGCAGATCTCACAAGAAGCAGGCGACTACAACAGATCTCACAAGAAGCGGGCGACTACGGCAGAGCTCACAAGAAGCGGGCGACCACGGCAGAGCTCACAAAAAGCGGGCGATCACGGCAGAGCTCACCAGAAGCCAATGACCACGGCAGATCTCACAAGAAGCAGGCGACCACGGCAGATCTCACAAGAAGCAGGCGACCACAGCAGATCTCACAAGAATCAGGCGACTACGACAGATCTCAGAAGAAGCGGGCGACCACGGCAGAGCTCACAAGAAGTGGGCGACCACGGCAGATCTCACCAGAAGCCAACGACCACAGCAGATCTCACAAGAAGCCCACGACCACGGCAGATCTCACGAGAAGCGGACAACCACAGCAGAGCTCACAAGAAGCGGGCGACCACGGCAGAGCTCGCAAGAAGAGAAGTCAAATAGTGATGGACACAATATATCAGGCTTCTGAGGGGGAAATTTATTAACCCCTATATTGTGTACACCCCAATTTCCTTGGCCCCTTTGGATATTTCTGGTCCTCTTATTGGACAGTGACCCTCCATAGGACACCGGCGTCACCAGCTCTGAATGCAATGATTTCTCTCAATGTCGCCGTCCATACAGTGCTCACACAATGGCGGCAGCATGAAGACCCCACTAGCACCCCACCTCCATTGTGCCAAATGTTCAGCACACGGTGCGGAGAGTCATCAGGTGGTGGCATTGAACAAAAAGGATGGTGCTCCAAGAAAGTGGAGACCCCGGGCAGAAGGGGCTGGGTCCAAAAAGAGAAGACCCTAATATAGCGGATAATCAGTCCCACCATAGTCCCCTGCAGTGATGGGCAGTGTGCTTGGCACTGGACCCAGTATTCTGCCACCCGGGCGCCATGCTCGAGTCTCCACATCACACGTGTCATGGCTGCTGTGGCAGTGGCCGAGTGTCGGACCCCACTGATTGGAGATTAATCACCCACCTAGGTTTAGGCCATCAGAGTCAGGGTCCTGGACGCCCCCTTTATTTCCATCCATGGTGGGGTCTATGGAGCTCGCAGCCTCCAGACTTTACTTGGCAGCCTCCCGGTGGGATCCGTGAAGGGCACGGCTGATTGCAATTGCGCCGCCGTCTATGAATTATACATACGATGTTTAGAAAATTATTTTAAGCCTTTTGCTATTGATTTTTAAATGGCATTGAGCCTGAGCTGCGGCTATTAGACCTGTCAGTGTCATTACCGTGCAGTTGGCGGTTTGCACGGGTGGCTGCTCCTCCCGTTATCATTTCCTTCTGATCTGAAAGCAGCTGGCCACCGCGGCCGCCCGGCTCGTAATACGCTCTCTTACCGTGTAAGCGCCGGCCGCACTATGTGGACTCGGAGCACATGCACTATCAGCGTACGGCGCTCGCTCCTGAAGACGAAATTGACTTTTCTGGAAAGGATTCTCCGATTCTCCAGCACAGCCGCAGCGGCGCGCAAGCATTTTACACAACAATAGAAAAAGTTTAAGAGCCACAAATCAATGATCAGCAGAGGATGAAAGCGGCCATGTTTCTGCCTCCGGGTCTTCACCGCTCCGGCGCAGCCTCCACATCATGTTTTACATTGATTTGTGCCTCATCTTTGTTGCGCTCATTTGAAAAAATGTGCTAAAAGCTAAAAGCACCAAGTCTCTGCTAATAGAGGAGCGGCTGCGAAGCAATTACTGCACATTCACTAAACAGCGGGACAGAAACGGCTTCTGAACGGTGTTTGCTGCTCAGGTGGAGCCGGTGGTCAACGTAGATGAAGGCGTCCATCAAAGCGGGGGCCAAAAAGCCAAAGTACAGACAAGGGCAGTCATGGGCTGTATTTCCAAAACTGTGTATACTGTGCAGGCTGAAGCCTAGTCCCATAGAAGAGAGTACACCCCCAAATCATCACTCACCTCTTCCTCCTGCCTGACATCACTCACCTCTTCCTCCTGCCTGACATTGCTCTTGCCTCTTGCTCCTGCCTGACATTGCTCTTGCCTCTTACTCCTGCCTGACATTGCTCTTGCCTCTTGCTCCTGCCTGACATTGCTCTTGCCTCTTACTCCTGCCTGACATTGCTCTTGCCTCTTGCTCCTGCCTGACATTGCTCTTGCCTCTTGCTCCTGCCTGACATTGCTCTTGCGTCTTGCTCCTGCCTGACATTGCTCTTATCTCTTCTTCCTGCCTGACATTGCTCTTGTTTCTTCCTCCTGCCTGACATTGCTCTTGTTTCTTCCTCCTGCCTGACATTGCTCTTGTTTCTTCCTCCTGCCTGACATTGCTCTTGTTTCTTCCTCCTGCCTGACATTGCTCTTGCCTCTTGCTCCTGCCTGACATTGCTCTTATCTCTTCTTCCTGCCTGACATCACTCAGCTCTTCCTCCTGCCTGACATTGCTCTTGTCTCTTCTTCCTGCCTGCCATTGCTCTTGTTTCTTCCTCCTGCCTGCCATTGCTCTTGTTTCTTCCTCCTGCCTGACATTGCTCTTATCTCTTCTTCCTGCCTGACATTGCTCTTATCGCTTCCTCCTGCCTGACATTGCTCTTGTTTCTTCCTCCTGCCTGACATTGCTCTTGCTTCTTGCTCCTGCCTGACATTGCTCTTGTTTCTTCCTCCTGCCTGACATTGCTCTTGCTTCTTGCTCCTGCCTGACATTGCTCTTATCTCTTCCTCCTGCCTGACATTGCTCTTATCTCTTCCTCCTGCCTGACATTGCTCTTGTTTCTTCCTCCTGCCTGACATTGCTCTTGCCTCTTGCTCCTGCCTGACATTGCTCTTGCTTCTTGCTCCTGCCTGACATTGCTTGTCTCTTCCTCCTGCCTGACATTGCTCTTGTCTCTTCCTCCTGCCTGACATTGCTCTTGCTTCTTGCTCCTGCCTGACATTGCTCTTGTCTCTTCCTCCTGCCTGACATTGCTCGTCTCTTCCTCCTGCCTGACATTGCTCTTGTTTCTTCCTCCTGCCTGACATTGCTCGTCTCTTCCTCCTGCCTGACATTGCTCTTGCCTCTTGCTCCTGCCTGACATTGCTCGTCTCTTCCTCCTGCCTGACATTGCTCTTGCCTGTTGCTCCTGCCTGACATTGCTCGTCTCTTCCTCCTGCCTGACATTGCTCTTGCCTCTTGCTCCTGCCTGACATTGCTCTTGCTTCTTGCTCCTGCCTGACATTGCTCTTGCCTCTTGCTCCTGCCTGACATTGCTCGTCTCTTCCTCCTGCCTGACATTGCTCTTGTCTCTTCCTCCTGCCTGACATTGCTCGTCTCTTCCTCCTGCCTGACATTGCTCTTGTCTCTTCCTCCTGCCTGACATTGCTCTTGTCTCTTCCTCCTGCCTGACATTGCTCTTGCTTCTTGCTCCTGCCTGACATTGCTCTTGCCTCTTTTCCTGCCTGTTCCTCTTGCCTTATATATAAGAATAAGGCTGCACATCAAACTTAGATAATGGTATAATGCCTCAAGCATATGGAAAAATATTGGAATATACAATGAAAAATGCTACTTGCTAATTTGAACATGTGAATAATGAATTGCATACCTGCCATGAATATTAGGAAAAAGGAGATATTTAGCAATCGCATTGATCAATGTAACTGAGCCCCAAGGCCTCGTCAAGGCATATCTCTATATTGGGGTCCCTAGCTCTGTGACCCTAACTGTGTGTCATCTCATTGCAATTAAAAACTGCTATGGGTGGAGAGGGGTAACTAAGGACTGTTCCTCTTGCCTGACATTGCTCTTGCCTCTTTTCCTGCCTCTTGCTCCTGCCTGACATTGCTCCTGCCTGACATTGCTCTTGCCTCTTGCTCCTGCCTGACATTGCTCCTGCCTGACATTGCTCTTGCCTCTTGCTCCTGCCTGACATTGCTCCTGCCTGACATTGCTCTTGCCTCTTTTCCTGCCTCTTGCTCCTGCCTGACATTGCTCCTGCCTGACATTGCTCTTGCCTCTTGCTCCTGCCTGACATTGCTCTTGCCTCTTTTCCTGCCTATTCCTCCTGCCTGACATTGCTCCTGCCTGACATTGCTCTTGCCTCTTTTCCTGCCTGACATTGCTCTTGCCTCTTGCTCTTGCCTCTTTTCCTGCCTGTTCCTCCTGCCTGACATTGCTCTTGCCTCTTTTCCTGCCTGTTCCTCCTGCCTGTTCCTCCTGCCTGACATTGCTCCTGCCTGACATTGCTCTTGCCTCTTTTCCTGCCTGACATTGCTCTTGCCTCTTGCTCTTGCCTCTTTTCCTGCCTGTTGCTCCTGCCTGACATTGCTCTTGCCTGTTCCTCCTGCCTGACATTGCTCTTGCCTCTTTTCCTGCCTGTTGCTCCTGCCTGACATTGCTCTTGCCTCTTTTCCTGCCTGTTCCTCCTGCCTGACATTGCTCTTGCCTGTTCCTCCTGCCTGACATTGCTCTTGCCTGTTCCTCCTGCCTGACATTGCTCTTGCCTCTTTTCCTGCCTGTTCCTCCTGCCTGACATTGCTCTTGCCTGTTCCTCCTGCCTGACATTGCTCTTGCCTCTTTTCCTGCCTGTTCCTCCTGCCTGACATTGCTCTTGCCTGTTCCTCCTGCCTGACATTGCTCTTGCCTCTTTTCCTGCCTGTTCCTCCTGCCTGACATTGCTCTTGCCTCTTTTCTTGCCTGTTCCTCCTGCCTGACATTGCTCTTGCCTCTTTTCTTGCCTGTTCCTCCTGCCTGACATTGCTCTTGCCTCTTTTCCTGCCTGTTGCTCCTGCCTGACATTGCTCTTGCCTCTTTTCCTGCCTGTTCCTCCTGCCTGACATTGCTCTTGCCTCTTTTCTTGCCTGTTGCTCCTGCCTGACATTGCTCTTGCCTGTTCCTCCTGCCTGTCTTTGTATCTCCCTCACCTTGTAAACGCCTCTGTCTCTTCCGCTCAGCTAGAGCGTCTCTCATCCATTAGAAATCAATTAGTTGTCGCGTGGCACACGACTGTTCTGGAGAAATAGTGGAGAACATATTGCTATCTCCTCCGGAATTAAATCCATCCTCTTGTCTCAGGATTACACCCAGAGGTTCAGCTACAAGTGCATTAGGCCCGAGCCCCGGTCCCTCCACGTTCAGCGGCTGCAGGCACCGGGGGGCGATTTCCAGAGTCTGGATAACTTCATTCCAGATCTCAATGAGCTGAATGAGTCCAAACACTCGGCGCAGTCTATCTGCGCTATTACATTAGAGCCACACAGATCGCATTAGTATCCGCCATCATTTCCCCCGGCAGCCGCCGGATCTCAGCGCGGAATGCAGAGTTATTGCAGGAGGCTCATATCTGCCCTGAACAAGGGAAAAGTAAAATACCCAGAAACCGACGTCCTGTGTGACCCCCACACAAGAGAGGAAGCAACAACACATCTGCATCAAAATGGAATTACACCTTCACTCCGGTGACTGAGGAAGTATCAAACAAAAACAGTCATTTAAAAAGTATAGAATAGTGAGTGCAGCTCTGGAGGATATTACAGAATATAACTCAGGATCAGTAATGTATGTACACAGTGACTGCACCAGCAGAATAGTGAGTGCAGCTCTGGAGTATAATACAGGAGGTAACTCAGGATCAGCAATGTAATGTATGTCACAGTGACTGCACCAGCAGAATAGTGAGTGCAGCTCTGGAGTATAATACAGGAGGGAACTCAGGATCAGTAATGTAATGTATATACACAGTGACTGCACCAGCAGAATAGTGAGTGCAGCTCTGGAGTATAATACAGGAGGTAACTCAGGATCAGTAATGTAATGTATGTACACAGTGACTGCACCAGCAGAATAGTGAGTGCAGCTCTGGAGTATAATACAGGAGGTAACTCAGGATCAGTAATGTAATGTATGTACACAGTGACTGCACCAGCAGAATAGTGAGTGCAGCTCTGGAGTATAATACAGGAGGTAACTCAGGATCAGTAATGTAATGTATGTACATAGTGACTGCACCAGCAGAATAGTGAGTGCAGCTCTGGAGTATAATACAGGAGGTAACTCAGGATCAGTAATGTAATGTATGTATACAGTGACTACACCAGCAGAATAGTGAGTGCAGCTCTGGAGTATAATACAGGAGGTAACTCAGGATCAGTAATGTAATGTATGTACATAGTGACTGCACCAGCAGAATAGTGAGTGCAGCTCTGGAGTATAATACAGGAGGTAACTCCGGATCAGTAATGTATGTACATAGTGACTGCACCAGCAGAATAGTGAGTGCAGCTCTGGAGTATAATACAGGAGGGAACTCAGGATCAGTAATGTATGTGCACAGTGACTGCACCAGCAGAATAGTGAGTGCAGCTCTGGAGTATAACACAGGAGGTAACTCAGGATCAGTAATGTAATGTATGTACACAGTGACTCCACCAGCAGAATAGTGAGTGCAGCTCTGGAGGATAATACAGGAGGTAACTCCGGATCAGTAATGTATGTACATAGTGACTGCACCAGCAGAATAGTGAGCGCAGCTCTGCTCAGCTGCTGCTCACTGTGGTAATTGAGGTGTGGTCGCTTCTGATCCTGGTGTGTGCTCCTGAGCTCCTGAGAAGGAAGACCTCTCCACCAGGGACCTGCTCTCTCCTCCCCAGGGAGGGAGCGGGTTGCTGGGCATGGGCGATGGAGCCAAGACCCCTGCTTCTGTTCCCCGAACCAGGCCGGCGGGGATCAAGAAAAGCCAGCAACCGGCCTGCTCATCTGAGGACTCGGGGGTCAGGCCCTTCACCAGGAGTCGCAGTAATGTGGCTCCTACTCCCCCCGGGTCTGTGGAGACCCCGAGAAGCCGCAAGGCTTCCAGCATGGAGGAAATGCCTGCAAGTGTGCATGATAGCCGTCCTTCCGGAGGAGAGCCGAGTACTCACGGAGGTGAGGCCGACCTTGCTGAGGAGGGATGGGGTTCGCAGCGACCCCGGGAGTCTGTGTCCACCTATGGCTCCCGGGTCATGAATCATCTCCGTGAGTATGAAGAGGCTAGCAAGACCATCAGGAGACTCCGGGAGGAGCTGCGCTGCACAAGCGCCAAAGCTGCCACAGCCTCCAGGGCCCGGAAGACCAAGCTCCTGGCAGAAATTAACAGTTTAAAGCAGGAAATTAATGAATTGGAGGTGAGAAAAGCATTTATTAGAGAAAAAAGTGGACCGTTTAAAGAAAAACTAATGAGTGAGGACCGGTTCCGGCAGATGGCTGATAACAGAGAGCAGAGGCTGATGGGTCTGCAGCCTGAGAGCCAGGTAGATGATGATGATGATGACGACCAGCAGAAAGCCCCACCTGGCAGCCTGCAGAGCCACCCGCAGGCCACGTGCAGCGAGCTTCCTGCGGGACAGGCGGCTGTGCCATCTAGTCGCGGTCCTGCTGGCTCTGGGGAGGACAGTGACCACAGCAGCCAGGGAGGGGCGCTAATGGCGGAGATCAAGCTGCTGGAGTCCCCAGTGTGCCTCCAGAACTTCCACCTTGGTGATGATCTACCAGAGGAGGCACCTGGGGGCAAGAGCAAGGCGAAAAAGAACAAGCCAAAGCCGCAAGAAACGGTAAGCTACGTGTATGCCCCCCTCCCTGTACCCCCAGAGCCGGCCGCAGGGTCAGCTCGCTGTATAAGCCCCGTTGCCCAGCCCAGCCCGGGTCCTGCTGTGGATTCGGTGCAAAGGCGCGGGGAGATCACAAAGCGAGGTAGCGAGGCGCAGAGCTGCGTTTCTGCTTGTAGTAGTGGGGACGTAGCAGGGGATGCATCAGCCGAGAGGCTGGACAGTGAGGGCGGCCCGGCGGCGGGCATTCGGTCAGGCCACGATACTGTGGTGCGCTCCCCTGTGGGAGGGGGGAGCAGTCCAGTGTCGGGGGCAGCTGCGGGAGCCTCGGCGCCTCTAAATACTGTTGCCGCTGATCACTCAGTTGAGAAGCGGCGGCAGTGTGATGGGGCTGCTGGGGCTGAGAATCCCAGTCCTCCCACGAAGCCTCTGTTCTGTGTTGGTGCCGCTGGTCAACCGGATACTGATAGTGAGGATCAGCGGCACCTCACAACAGCTAAGGATCAGCGGCGCCCTGCTCAGAAGTCACTAACTGATGACGCGGAGGGCACTCATAAGACCAGGGGTGAGGGCGCCTCCAGTTCTATGGAGGTGGCTGAGCCCCTTGTGCCCGATGATGCTGAGGTTAACATGTCACCCACTCAAGGTACTGGTTCAGCAGGTGTGAATGTGGTGGTGGGGGCAAGTGAGGAAAAGTCTGAGGGTGTGAATATTGGTGAGGGTGCTGGTATGATGGCTGGTGAGATGGAGGTGGGTAATGATGTTGAGGTAGTTACTGGTCCAGTTGTCCCCCCGGTGGTGGCAGCACCTGTCAGGAGTTATGGCAGTGTCACCGCTGGGGGAACCAGGGCGTCCTCCTCGTCTCCGGCCTCTGTGGACGGCATATTGCAACGGTGCCTCCTGGAGGCTCTAAAGAGGGGTGAGAGATCACTAAATGTAGAGGGTCGAGAGGTTGATCTATCCTTTTGGATAGAGAGGCATGGCCTCGGGGCCTTCCGAGAGCAAAGAGAGGGGGATACTGTGTGGTCCCTCCCGACAGCCGGGCCGGCCCGTGTGCGTAGGAATGTAGTCCATCTTCAGTGGAGGGGCAGTGATGCGTGTCTTCCACGGAAAAAAGTTGTGGAGCTCCTGCTGCGGATGGGCTTCAAGGCGAATGACATCTACGCTTTCTTACATTTCTATGGCACGACCGAGTTTGACATCAGCTTTGTTCGGCCGGAGGGGCTTGAGCTCTTCTGGTCGAATTATGAGCTGGTAAAGAACGAGCCTGGCTGGCGAGACTTTGACGTTCAGGCAGTGTCTCGCCAAAACCAGGTCAAGAGAGTGACCGTGATGACTTGTAACGAGTCGCTCTCTTGTTTTGACATCATGACGTGGCTTAGTCGGTACAGGGAGGTGGTGGAAATGCCGAAGAAAAACCGAGACGAGTTTGGTATCTGGTCAGGGGCCTGGACGTTTTTGGTAAAACTTAAGCGTTCAGGTGGTACGGTTGCCCACATCCCATCATCTGCCTTCCTGGGTAGGGATCGTATCCTGGTCCACTACCAGGGGCAACCGAAGCTTTGTCACAAGTGCGGCGACCCCACACACTTCAGTGCAAATTGCACTGTGCAGAAATGTGCATTGTGTGGGGATGTCGGCCATCTCGCCGCATCTTGTAAGGAGATTAGGTGCCACCTGTGTGGTGAGTTAGGTCATCCATTCAGCCGTTGTCCTCGCTCCTTTGCTAATACAGTCAGGACCCCGGTGGGAGAAAGTCGAGAGGCAGATTCTGCTGGGGAAGGGACTGGCAGAGGTGAAAGAGCTGAGGGGCCAGGGAGGAAAAGCAGGCAAAAGACGCCTGCCCAGCTGAGGCGTCTAGATAAGCGCAGACAGGAGAGGCAGGTGGGCGAGCCCCGGCCAACTAGGGTGACCCCTGCTCTGGATGCCAGGCCTGCTGCTGAGGCCCCGAGGGACAATGAGTTGGATGAGGAGGCCAGGAGGATCCACAGGGAGGAAAATGCCACTTCCTCAGAATCCTCCCATTATGAAAGTATGGATGAGGATAATAGGCAGTGGCTACAGGAAAAGCGTAAGCGCGGCACCAGGAAAAAGAAAAACAAGGGAGATGTACCATCTTCTCCTGCTCTGACTAAGGTACCCAAGGAAGGTAAAGCCGACTCCCCTCTGGTGGGTCTCTCTAACCAGTTCCAAGCCCTTGAGGACACCTCTTCCTCTGAAGAGGAAGACGAGGGTGAGGTTCCGGCCTCGGCGGTGCTTACAGGAGGCGCCGAGTCTCCTTCTCCTGGGGATGCCAGGTCCACGGGGGGAGGGACTGGCCCAGAGTCCGGAGACGAGGACGATAATAGAAGCAAGAGTGTGGGAATGGACGTATCTGTGTCCCTCAAGAGGGGGAAGGATTCCTCCTCGGAGGCAGAAGATAGGAAGGGGAGCGGGAAAAAGAAAGCCGTCTAACTCAATCACCAATGATGGCGGTACCCACTCCGTTGACGCTGGCGTCCATTAATGTCGCCAGCATTAAGTCAAATACGGCTAGATTTGCGGCCTTTGATTTTTTCAGCCGGGTTGAAGCTGACATTTTCTTTTTGCAAGAGACCAGGCTGTCAAACACAGCGGAGGTGTTTAAAGCCAAAAGGGAGTGGAGACTCGGGCCCTCTTATTGGTCTCTTGCAGCCGAGCCGTATAGCGGAGTGGCGGTCCTCTTTACCGCACCGGTAGAATGCCGACGGGTTATTGAGTTAGAAATGGGGAGGTGCCTGATCTTAGATGTCCTCCTGAAGGGACAGGAGCTCCGGCTCATTAATATCTATGGTCCCCAATCTAAGTGGGACCGGAAGTGTCTCTTTATGAGGATCAAGCCCTACCTTTTTACGAGTCGGCAGGTTGTCTTTGGAGGGGATTTCAACACTGTCACGAGACCCCGAGATAGAGGAGGTGCCAGAGGCAAGTTGACTTATGATAGCGTCGCTCTTAATAGTATAGCTAGTGAGGCTCGCCTGGTGGATGTCCACATCCGGCACACCCCGGGCCACGAGGGGTTCACCTATCATAGAGGTAATTGTAGGTCCAGAATAGACAGGTTTTATTTAAAGGAGGAAGCCGTCTCTTCAGCAGTATCTGTTGTTGAGGTGGAGTTCTCCGACCACTGTTTAATTTTGTTTTCTCTGAATGTTACAGAGACCCCCCGGATGGGAAGAGGCTTTTGGAGGCTGAATTCGTCTCTCTTGGAAGAAGCGGAGATAAGACAGTCCTTTGAGGATTTTCTTCAGAGCCAGGTACCCTTACTGGATCTTTGTAGTAGTAAGTCAGAGTGGTGGGAGATGTTCAAGGAAAGGGTGGCGAGATTCTTCCGCCAGCTCTCAAGCCTCAGGAGTCTGGACAGGTACCGCCTGTACCAGGGCCTGAGGAGGAGACTCGAGCATCTTGTCTCAGCTGGAGGTAGCCGCGAGGAGATCTCCAGAGTGAAATCTTTGCTGAGGAGGTGTCAGTATGATAGGCACGCATCTTTGGTTTTTGAGAGGGATTATGGGAAGTACCGCTCGCCCGACCCTTACAGGAACTGCAAGATGTCAGTGAATAGTAAAGTTGTCACAGGACTGATTGACAGTACAGGGTCCCTGAGGAGATCCAGATCAGGGATCCTGGAGGTCGTCAGATCCTTCTACTCGCACCTCTTGGGGAAGAGGGATCTAGACTGGGATGAGATGTCGGCTTTCCTGGCTGAAGCTGTCCCCGAACCAGGGGTAGACCCTTCTCTTGATGTTTTGACGGAGATGATCACGGAAGAGGAAGTTAGGTTGGCGATTGAAGGGCTAGCCCTAAAAAAATCGCCAGGTCCAGATGGCTTAACATCTGAGTTCTACAAGACCTTTAAGGACGCCTTGGTTCCCCTCTTGACTGAGGTATTCAATGAGCGTCTTTCCTTGGGCACTCTGCCGAAGTCAATGAGGAGGTCTGCCCTGATCATCTTGTCAAAGGGTAAGGATCCGTCTTGCATCGAGAATTGGCGTCCCATAGCGCTTCTCAATGCAGACAGGAAGGTTTTGGCAAAGGTGCTGTTTAATCGGCTGGTGAAGTTTGCACCCCAGCTCCTTTCAGGGGCCCAGCATTGCTCTGTTCCGGGCCGCAGTACATTTAGTGCTGTGCTCTGTGTCCGAGAGGCAGTGGAGCAGGGTAGGGCTGACCACTGGAAGGGGTACATGCTGTCCCTGGATCAGGCAAAAGCGTTTGATCGGGTTAATCATGAGTACCTCTGGTCTGTCCTTCTGAGGTATGGCCTGCCGGGGAGGTTTGTTGATTGGCTTAAGACCTTGTACGCTGGGGCAGAGAGTTTCCCGCTTGTGAACGGTTGGATTGGCAGCTCTTTTGAGGTTGGTTCTGGTGTTCGCCAGGGTTGTCCCTTAAGCCCCCTGCTGTACGTGTTTGCGATTGATCCTTTCCTTCGGAGGGTGGAGAGTGGACCGTTGGCAGGGGTCGAGATGGACCGGACGGCACCGGAATCCACTCTAAGGGTGGTGGCGTATGCTGATGACGTCACCATTTTTGTTTCCTCGGATGGGGAGACGGAGTGGCTGATGTCAGAGGTAAATCGCTACTCTGAGGCATCTGGGTCCAAGATCAACCGGGATAAGTGTGAGAGTCTCCGGCTGGGAGGAGGAGATCCTGGTTTTGATCTCCCGGACACCCTTCCAGGACCCAAAGTCTCTGCAAAAGTTCTTGGCATCGAATTTGGCCAGGGGGATTACCCCAAACAAAATTGGGAAAGCAGGCTAGAGATCGCCACTCAGAAGGTCAACCAATGGAAGGGTTGGTCTTTGACCCTAAGGGAAAGGGTAAACCTGATCAAAACTTACCTGCTCCCTTTACTCATCTATCTGGGCAGCGTGTGCATCTTGCCGGAGCCTCTCTGGACTCGGATCTACAGTTTGTTCTTCCAGATGTTATGGGGGAATAGACTGAACCTGATCAAGAGGGAGGTTACTTACCGTACGAGGAGACTAGGAGGGTTGGGTATGGTCAACCCTGTGGTATTCCTTGTGAATACCTTCATTAAGATCAATATTGCAAACCTCTGGAAAGATAGGGCTCCTCCGTGGGTATTCTCCTGTAGTGGATGGTTTCAGCCTTTCTTCCAGGAATGGGAGACAGGAGGGCAAGTGAAGGATCTTCGCACACCGCATGGACATCTTCCGGCTTATGCTACCTTGGTTCTGAAGGTAATTCGCCGGTGGGGTCTGGGAATGTGGGAGATTAGGACTCTGCCAAGGAAGCTCCTTGACAAAAGGGTTCTGTTGACCCATTTCCAGAGGCCTCTGGCGCTCAGAGACTGCCCAAGTCGGGATTTTGGGGTGGGTTTGCATCTTTTAAATTCTATCAGAATCCCCTCGAAGTTTTGGGACTTGGCTTGGCGCTGCTTCCATGGGAAACTGTGTGTGAGGGACAATTTGAAGTGTAGGAGCTCTGAGGATAGGAATTATCCTCGAGAGCAGTGTGGTACTGTGCTGGAAAGGATGGACCATTTCCTGCTTCGTTGTCCCTTTAACACAGAGGTATACAACAGGGTGGGCGCCTCCATTGGCTGGCCTCGGCTGGCCGGTCTCTCCTATGCGGAATGGGCCTATGGAGCGTTCAGAGACCTGGGTGGTCGGGACCGCTGCACTTTATTTCTAGTTAGCGTAGTGGTTAGGTATCACACGTGGAACGCACGGTGCTTAGTATCGACGCAACGGAAAATCCTCCCAGTGGATGATGTGTTTAGGACCATAGTCGGTGACCTGGTGAAGGTGCGCTCTCTGGAGTATGAGAGACTGGGCGCGCGGAGGGTGGCTCTCCTCTGGAGGGGCTTTTCTTTTAGTGTGCCTTAGTCTACTCCTCTCCTTTCCTGGTGGGGGGCTGCAGCTGACACCCTAGATTTTTGTTTTGATCAGTATACAGTGATGTAGGGCTGCAGGCGCCGAGCCTGGGCTTTGTTGATTGTTTGTTTTGTTTGTTGATTTGTTGTTGGTTTGTGTATATTGTATATATTGTGTATATAGATAGGGGTGTAGGTGTTAGGTTGGGTGGTGGCAGGAGGGGGGAGGTGGGTTCATCTTTTGGGACTTTGGGACATTGAGGTTTGGGTTACACACTGGCGCTGCCTGATCTGGTCCAGGGACGTTGGACATGGACTGAGGCATGAGACGCAGGACCAGCTATCAGGTCGGCGCAGGGGTGGGGATGGTGGTCTGGAGTGGGGGGTTCGTTTATAGATTTAGTTTTGTATATAGTCAGTATTGATTTTATTTATGTTTATGCGTGTGTATATAAAGAAAAAAAAAAAAAAAAAATTTGCCGGACAGGCTATTTATTTTCTTTCCTGTTTTATGTTTGCTATTTTCTTTGGCAGCTGGACCAGAAGTCAGTGATGTTATTTATTATTATTGTGTATATAGGAGGGTTGTATGTAATAATGTGTGTGTGGAGAGAGCGAGCGGCTGAACCAGGGCTCAGTTACATGCAGCTTTTCTGATTGATATTTTGTCATGTTTCTGTTATTGTTATGTTTTTTTACTTTTATAATAAAAGATGTACAGGATCAGTAATGCATGTATTGTGCACAGTGATGCACTGGTTATGGAGATTAGTTGTATAGATAAGCTGAGATGGTGACTGTGTATATTCTATATATTCTATATATTCTATATTCTGCTGGATATGTGCACAGTGGCTTTACCTTCAGGGTAAAATGAGGAGCATATAATGCCACGAGGCTTCTGCGGAGAGCGGTGGAAATGTCGGATGACTCCGTTTCTCCAGGAGCAGATTGATGTTGTCACATGTTTCTTCGGATTGTGCAGTGATGTCTTGGACAGATCGCGTGTGAAGTGTTAGATCCGGTATTGGGGCGTCTGTCATCCAGAGCGGGCAGAAGATTCAGTAATCATCTATTACCATTGATCTCAGCACAGAGTGGGTTAATGGCGCCCCCATGGTGGCGCTGTGTCAGGGACGGGACGTAACTCAGTGAATATTCAGGACGTCTGTTTATTGCCTCTGCCACACTTCTGCAAAAAACATGTGCGTGTCTCGTGTTCCTTTGATTATGTCCGTTTCGCCGGTGACATCCGTGTGATGGCGTATGCTCGCCGTGTGTGCGCGTGGAATGTCCGTGTATGTGTGAGATACGCACGTGTCATGTCCGTGTGCTGTCCGTTTCAAATGATCCATTTTTCATAAAAAATGATGTTGCAAAATCATCATGAGATCATGGTGCTTCTAATTGGACCTAATTGAACTGCAGGATTGGTAACATGTGTAGGTGTTTTTTCGATTAAAAACGCACACAGACGGCACGGGTAGCACACGGACATGCTACGTGTCACGTACATGCAGGCATGGACCCATTGCCTCTAGCGGGTCCGTGCCTGCGTGATGCCGGAGAAAAACGGACATGTTGTGCGTGAGGAAAAACGCACACACGTACAAACGACACGGACACACGTTCCGTGTGATTTTACGTGTGTGTGCCTGTTACCATAGGGTAACATTGGTGTACGTGTCTCCGTGCCGCCGGTACGTGTGAAAAAACGTACCAAACACGTACCGGCGGCACGGATGTGTGTTGGAGGCCTAATTCAGCATATTCCATGTTATAATCACTGTGAATTAGCGGCTGTGGTTATACTGGTGACCAGCGATGGGCCGCATGCACTGGTGAGAGGTCATTAATGAGCGACCGCAGCCCCATGCGCAAAGAGCAAATATTGATTGATATAAATTGGATGATTATTTCTTGAAGATAATCACACCCAAGGAACGAGCGCATCACTCATTAACGGGAGGATAAAGCAGTATAAGGGCAATGTCTAGATGAGACGTAAGTCTGGAGCCTAGCCCTGGGCTATGAAGGCTGCGACCGTCTGCAGATCTCTGGAGGAGGCGCTGCTCCTGGTCATGGTGACCTGATTTCAGGACAAGCCTCTGTGAGCGGCTGCTGCCTGGCTCTGAGGACACCTGGTGGACGAAAGGCATAAACTCACCAGGATCCCCGGAGCCAGAAATAATCAATATTCACTAATTCCTCTGTACAATCCATAGGAAGGAAATGTGGAAACCACAAGTCACAGTAGATTAGAAAGAAGGAAAAGGATAACACGGATAAGAAACAAGTCCACAACACGGATAAGAAACAAGTCCATAACACGGAAAAGAAACAAGTCATAACACGGAAAAGAAACAAGTCATAACACGGATAAGAAACAAGTCATAACACGGATAAGAAACAAGTCATAACACGGATAAGAAACAAGTCCATAACACGGATAAGAAACAAGTCATAACACGGATAAGAAACAAGTCCATAACACGGAAAAGAAACAAGTCATAACACGGATAAGAAACAAGTCATAACACAGATAAGAAACAAGTCATAACACGGATAAGAAACAAGTCCATAACACGGATAAGAAACAAGTCATAACACGGATAAGAAACAAGTCCATAACACGGAAAAGAAACAAGTCCATAACACGGAAAAGAAACAAGTCATAACACGGATAAGAAACAAGTCCACAACACGGATAAGAAACAAGTCATAACACGGATAAGAACCAAGTGATACCACAGATAAGAAACAAGTCATAACACGGATAAGAAACAAGTCATAACACGGATAAGAAACAAGTCATAACACAGATAAGAAACAAGTCATAACACGGATAAGAAACAAGTCATAACACGGATAAGAAACAAGTCATAACACAGAAAAGAAACAAGTCATAACACGGATAAGAAACAAGTCATAACACGGATAAGAAACAAGTCATAACACAGATAAGAAACAAGTCATAACACGGATAAGAAACAAGTCCATAACACGGATAAGAAACAAGTCATAACACGGATAAGAAACAAGTCATAACACGGATAAGAAACAAGTCATAACACGAATAAGAAACAAGTCATAACACGGATAAGAAACAAGACATAACACGGATAAGAAACGAGTCCATAACACGGATAAGAAACGAGTCATAACACGGATAAGAAACAAGTCATAACACGGATAAGAAACAAGACATAACACGGAAAAGAAACAAGTCATAACACGGATAAGAAACAAGTCATAACACGGATAAGAAACAAGTCATAACACGGAAAAGAAACAAGTCATAACACGGATAAGAAACAAGTCATAACACTGATAAGAAACAAGTCATAACACGGATAAGAAACAAGTCATAACACTGATAAGAAACAAGTCATAACACGGATAAGAACCAAGTCCATAACACGGAAAAGAAACAAGTCATAACACTGATAAGAAACAAGTCATAACACAGATAAGAAACAAGTCATAACACTGATAAGAAACAAGTCATAACACAGATAAGAAACAAGTCATAACACGGATAAGAAACAAGTCATAACACTGATAAGAAACAAGTCATAACACGGATAAGAACCAAGTCCATAACACGGAAAAGAAACAAGTCATAACACTGATAAGAAACAAGTCATAACACAGATAAGAAACAAGACATAACACGGATAAGAAACAAGTCATA